>NC_054383.1:26067669-26090169 GCF_017654675.1 Xenopus laevis
CTAATCTCCCCCAGTAGCCTTGTGTGCCCCTGCCCTTAGGGCAGAGACATACGCTCAGGTACTTTTTTTTTTTTTTGAAAGGGAAACTCTATTTAAAGGTCTTTCTGACACTGTAAATATTGTCTATAAATTCAAAGTTGGTATACTTCTGTAATTATTTTTTAAATTTTTAAAAAATCACACGTTTACATAAACGTATTCAGCTTGGGGTAACCTGCAGTGCAGTAGAGTAGCAAAAGGGCAAAGAATGCTTTATTGAGCAAGGCCTTTTTTACTTCTGTATCGATTAGTATTGGTTATTAAGTATGATGTATGCAAAGTGATGCCTTCTGGAATCAGAAGGTATTTACTTGTCTCATGCCATACACACAGCACTGCTTAGATACCAAAAAATTTGAGTTTTGATTCTCCCATAAGGCATCATGGGCAGAGACAGGGAGGCTGAACCATTAGGCTGTATCTGTGCTATAAACCAGTGGTTCTGGCATATTTGGCCAAAGGGACACAAAGGAGTGATTTACATGTCTCTGCCCATGATGCCTTATGGGAGTAAACTCTCATTTTTGGTATCTAGGCAGTGCTGTGTGTATGGCATGATTCCAGAGGGCATCACTTTGTATATAATTGCTAGCTAAGGGTTTTTTGGCTCCTTTCAGCCCTTCTCACCATAACCAGAATTGGTTCCCCATTTAAGTATGATGTCTAAACCCTAAAATTGTACAGTGCTTTGGACTATGTTGGTGCTTTATACTGTATATACATATTTACTAAAATAAGGTGCGCTGACATCATACCAAAAAGTGTCATCTTTTCATGTCATGACTAACTGCCATGCAATACCAAAAAAACAGCCAACAGAAAAAATGTTGGAAATATCCCTTTATAGAAACTCATTCATGTGCATTGCTTTAGACCAAAATTTTCGGTGCTTGAATTTTAAGGCCTTCGAAGCGGATTCAGCCATATTTCATTGCTAACTGTATAGTTACAGAGGCAAGAAGTCATTTTCATTTGCAGTACAGTATGTCAATTTGAAGATGATTAATTGAATCAAGGCAAAGTGTGTATTGGTCCGTCCTGTTGATCTTCAGATTTCATTTGAGTGTGTCTTCATTTTTTATTTTAGAAATGCCTGAATTTTATAAATAAAAGTAGCGATTAGAATCGTCTTGGAAATATTGCAGTTTGTGTTTAGTACTGTATTCATAATAATAATAATATTACCTATTGTTTTAGGTATGTGTTCAGCCTTTATTTGTATTGTGGTGTCAGTATACATGAGTGGGGATATAAAACCAGAGAAACAGCTTCATCAAATGGTGGGGGCCCAGCAGGTCCGGACTGAGAATTAAAATAGACCCTGGCATTTCAGTTATACAGAGGCCCAATCAGCCCACACAGAGGCCCAAACAACCCCTACTAGCCCACTAAATACTGACTTTCTATGGCTCCTTATAGCAGCCCCTCTGGCACTTGCCAGAACCCACAGATTGCCAGTCCGGGCCTGGGGCCCAGAAATAAAGAGGGAACCGTGGGGTCCCTGATCAATGCACATTATGGACATATAGGGGAAAATTCATCAAGGGTCGAATATCGAGGGTTAATTAACCCTCGATATTCGTCTGGGAATGAAAATCCTTCGACTTCAAATATCGAAGTCGAAGGATTTTGCACAAATACTTTGATCGAACGATCGAAGGAATAATCGTTCAAAGGATTTTAATCCAACGATCGAAGGATTATCCTTCGACCAAAAAAACGTAGCCAAGCCTATGGGGACCTTCCCCATAGGCTAACATTGGGTTCGGTAGCTTTTAGGTGGCGAACTAGGGGGTCAAAGTTTTTTCTTAAAGAGACAGTACTTCGACTATCGAATGGTCGAATAGTTGAACGATTTTTAGTTCGAATCCTTCAATTCGAGGTCGAAGTAGCTCATTCGATGGTCGAAGTAGCCAAAAAAACACTTTGAAATTCAAAGTTTTCTTTCTTTTATTCCTTCACTCGAAGTTTATGAATTGGCCCCATGCAGTATGCTTGGTATCCATCAAGTAAAAAACAGCTGCATCTAGGGTTGCCACCTTTTCTGGAAAAAAATACCGGCCTTCCTATATATTTATCTTTTTTCCCTATTGATAACATTGGGATCAACCACCATTTTTAACGGCCAGGCCGGTAAAATATCGTACAGGTGGCAACCCTAGCTGCATCTGAGCAAATTGATTTGATACTGGGAATCTTTCATTCCCTTAGACGGATATAGTTATGGAACCTGTTATCCAGAATCTGGGGTCTTCTGGATAAGGGATCTTTCTTTAATTTGGATCTCTATACTTTATGTTTGCTAAAAAATAATTCAAACATGTATTAATCCCAATAAGATTGATTTGCCATCAATAAGGATTAATTATATCTTAGTCGGGATCAAATGCAAGGTACTGTTATATTTTTTTGCACCCTGCCCCCCAACCTCTAGAGTCCTTTGTACCAACCAACACAATACAATGAGACCATAAGGAAAGGCTTAAAGGAGAAATATAGCATAACTAAAACCTCCTCCAATCTTGTAGGCAATAATGAATTCTACATGGTGCTGGTTTCACTTTGGGCTAAAAGGGAATATTCTATTTAAAATGGCCCCTTTGTTGGAGCTCCCTATAGATCTGCTACAGTCAGTGTTTGAGTTTAAATGAGGAGTGGGTGTATCCTAATGGTCCCTTCCAAAAGCACAGTAGGAGGGGGATAGCCAATCACAGCCCTGCAGTCACACAAGCATAGACAGGCTGCAGTTCCCTATGAGGTCAGCCTAGCTGCTTATTGGTTCCTAAGCTACAGTGCAGTGTACTGAGTTCCCTGCACAGCCTGGGAAAGGAGGCAGCAGGAACTGGAACAGATGGGCAGAATTAGTAGGGTTTTTTTGCAAAAATGTTCAATGAATCAACCGGAAAAACTACTTTTACAAGCACTTTCCTGCTATATTTAAAAGAGTATAATGCACTGGCACATTCTTGCTTTTCATACTATATGTCTCTTTTAATAACTTGTTTGTTATTGGGCCAGATAAAGTACTATACATGTGAGAGCAGCATTGCTCTCTGTTGCCCTGTCCCAGATATCCCTTAGTGTCAGAACTTTGACACTAAAACTTTTCTCTATAGCGTTTGTGCACAGCCCTGGGGAGAAGCAAAGACTTTGTGGCAGGAACCAAGATGGCGGTAGAGCTCTCACTAGAACAGGCTGGTGCATTTTTCAGTGAAGAGGAGCAATGGCCTGGAATCTGAGTTTTGTGATTATTATTACTGAGAGGGGGGCCTGCGATTAAGCCTTTCCTTGTCGTTTATGTTATTTTCTCTTCTGTAATGGGGTTGCTATTATTATTATTACATCATGCTGTTGACTGAGAAACATTCGCTGGCATCTACATAATTCCGCATGATTATATACAGTAGCATCAGCACCCGCAACATAAAATATTTGAGCTATATATCTGGCAGACAGATACTAAAATGAAAAAAAAAGCAACAACAAAGGCAGGTCAATACAAAATTATTTTTTTACCCCTTCCAAGGTCAGCTCTTAAATTAAAAGGTCATTAAATGCTCTTTTTATATTATCAGCTCCCAATAACTGCTCTTGTTAATTAATTGCCACATGTAAACCGTAGACAAAAAATAGATTCCAATGACGACGGCTGTAAAAAAAAAGTAATTCTTATAATATCATCTTAAGGTCCTGTCTGTAAATGTCACTTGTGAATTATGACTTGTGTTGAGCTGTCATTAACTGAAAACTTGGCGTTCCAAACGTGCTGGATATGAGTGTGTTTTTAACAAGGTTATAAAATAAATGTGAGTCTGGTTTCTTCAGGCTGTTTTTACTGGCATGACCAAAAACACAGATTGTTTTATACATTTCCATCAGTTTGTTACCAAATGGTAAGATCCTCCATTCATGTATGGCCCCTTAAAAGGATCGCATGGCCAAATTATCTCTGGAGTACCAATGTTGAGTTGCCAAAAGGGAAAACCAAACAGACAGACTTGAAAACAGAATGCATTGAAATCTGGAATGTGTTTGCCATCTTTGCAGGTGTAATTATAAAAACCACTGAGAAGGGCAAGCACAGTGTATGAAGGACTATATTTAACAGCAGGGATGCACCAAATCCACTTTTTGGGATTCAGCCGAATCCCTGAATCCTTTCTGAAAGATTTGGCTGAATACCCAACCGAATCCGTTTTTTTTGCGTAAGCAAATTAGGGGAAGGAAAAGGTGGAATTTTTTTTTGTACTTCCTTGTTGTGATTTCCCTTCCCACCACTAATTTACATATGCAAATTAGGATTCGGTTCAGCCAGGCACAAGGATTCGGCCAAATCCGAATCCTGCTAAAAAATGCAGAATCCTGGTCAAATCCAAAATCGAATCCTTGATTCGGTGCATCCCTCTTTTACAGCAATAGGGATTAGACATCCGTTAATTACATTTCTTCAGTAATACTAATTTTCTAATTTTAAGTATTTATGGGTAATGTTGTAACAGGTGTTTGCTCAAATGTACATCCCTATAACAACCAATCAATAAGTAGCTCTTACTGGTCTGCTTAGTTGCTATAAGCTAACCAAATGGCAGTCCTGCATCATTGTCTTTCAGATGACAAACCTGGATCAGAGCTCATCTCTCTGATGACTTGGAATTTGTTGTAGAAGTAGAAGTAGGAGGAAAATTAAGGGTGAAAAAATAGTCAGTCTCACAGGGATACTTGGGGTATCAGTTAGGCTGATTCTCATTAACCCAGAGGTGTTCTATCTACACTCTATTTGAGGCACATTTTTATGGTTCAAGCCCTAACTGGATGCAGGGACATATTTACCATATAGGCACTCGATGGCCTTTGCTTAGGGCAGCAGCTTTAACGGGGTGAACCTTGGATGCCTATATGGCAAAAAAAACGTTCCAGAAAAATAAACCTACTTCCCCTGCTGATGGATGCTTTTCTATTTAATCTGGCAGCAGATATGGGGGTAGGGGGTTCATCTAGCCTGGCGTTGTGCAGTGATGTCACATCTGTTGACGTCACTTGGGGCCTGATTACACCGCTGATATTCTACAAATTGAGGGCCATGTTATAATAACTTGATGATGTCGTGTTTGAGCAGCCTATGGGCCATAAAAATACCATGGAGGGATACAAGTATTTTACATATCTTCTAACTGCCCTTCAGTAGTGATGTCCCCGGGTCAGGATCACCACCCTCAGGTCTATTGCAGTGCCTCACGAGGAAACTTCGGGCAACTTCGCCGCGTGTGATTAGCGCCAGCGATTTTTCATTTTAGCCAGCGCAGAGTGAGGGAAGGCGTTTGGGAAGTTGGTCTCCGCAAAGACGAGTCGATTAGTCTCCAGGCGACTAAATCTCCCCAAAACGCCCAGTGTGACCTTACCCTTAAGAGTGCATTACCTGTAGGGGGGTTATATAGGAGTTTAGGGACTGGGAGAAGACAAACATCTCTTTGACACTATGGGGGGTGGGCCTAAACAAGGGGAAAAATAAAGTTTTTCTGTCTGTAATGTTTATAAATAGAAACTTGTACTTGTCTCTATATTGCTATCCCTGACCCTCTGGTCTAAAGTCTGGGTAACAATCTACACTCAAACACAAGGCTATTACTAACCAATACAACATCTAGAGGCAAACTGATGTTTATTAAATGTGTTCCTTCTTGGCTATATTAAGCTGTTACATTTGAATACTAAATATCTCGAACACAGGGATACCAAGATCAGCAAAAAGGAAAATGGTTTTATTTTTTATGTTTTGCAGTTTTTCAACGATTTAGCTTTTTGTTCAGCTGCTCTCCAGTGTGGAATTTCAGCAAATATCTGGTTGCTAGGGTACAATTTATCCTAGCATTCAGGAGGTGGCATGAATGAGAAACTGAAATAGAAATGCGAGGCCCTGAATACAAAGTATAAGTAATAAAAAGTAGCAAAGTATAAGTAGTAAAAAGTAGCAAAAACAATAAAATTGTTTTTGGGCTACCGGGGTCAGTGACTCCCATATGAGAGCTGCAAAGAGGCAGATGAAAAAGTGTAATTGAAAACTTGCTAAGATTAGGCCATTCTTTAACATACGAAAAGTTCATTTGAAAGTAAACAACCCCTTTAATAGTGAAAAATGTGACAGTCTAATGACTTGAATCGTTGTGTTTATATCAGCGCCAACATGAACACTGTATACTCATTGAGAGTTGTGCAAATAGAATCCCAAATCTCTGCAAGTTAACCTGACTAAAGGCCAAAAACTTAAAGATCCTCTTTGTATTATGTCTTTCACTAATATGCCCATCTTGGGGTGGTCTGGTCCGATCAATTGTAGCTTTGGCCAAATTTGGATTACAATTGTTGATGTGATTGTTGTTCTGCCCATGTATGACCACCATAATAAAGAATCCAGTAAATTGTACTTATTCACCTTCAGTGTCCGGTCGGCTGGTGGAGGGAGGGCCAGGTAGGGGTTGATTTGCGCCCCCTCCCATGATTTTTTACTATTGGTCTTGGCATTCATTTTTTCCTATGTGGTGTAGAGGCAAATCTTAGACTTATTTTTAATACTTGAGGGCTCGAGGCCACACTGCGTGTATACAGCTCTATTACCCACTGATATGTAAAATCAGTGCATAACATGAAAATCTGCCATTATAGCTAAACTGGAATCCAGTCATTGGTGCTACAGTCAGTCTAAGATCTGGAATGCAATGACATTAAAAAAGCTGTGGGGAGATACCTGCTCTTGGGCCATTATCCTGGCCAACATAAATTTACATAACGTAATATATAACATAATATAATATGTATAATAAAACATAACATTTCTGCCATCATTTCTTAATGGTGCAATGGATTCACTCAGCGTTCCACATTAATCAGAAGCACAGCTATTGCTCAAAATTCTGCTTGTTGCCAATATCAGAATAATTCCACTTCCCCTGGACAGGCACGGATTTGTGGAAAGGCCACCTAGGCCCGGGCCTAGGGCGGCAGGATTTAGGGGGGCGGCATGTTGCCCACACCCACATTGGTCCAGATGATGAAAATTTGCACGAAAAAAGGGGAGGGGACAGGGGCGACAAACGGCAGTGGGTCTAGGGGCGCCCACTATGTAAATCCGGCCCTGCCCCTGGAAAAAAAATCCAACCTCAATTCTGGGAAGATTTACTACTTTTTAAAAATACTTGCAAGCAAGCATATTATATTCCAAGCAAATATTTCATACACTGCTTACAGGCTTCTATACATGCATCTATATAGGAGCTTGTCATTGCCCCTAATTACATAAGCAATGTTTAAATTACTTTGTGTATGCATTTCGGGTTAGGGGAAAACAAAGACAGTCATGAATATTTGATGTATATTCTTTAGTGTTATATACGATCTATTATCCAGAATGATTGGGACCTGGTGTTTTCTGGATAAGATGTATTTCCATAACTTGGATCTCCATACTTTAAGTTTGCTTAAAATTATGAAATGAAATGTATAGGATTGTTTTGCCACCGATTTGGATTTATGCAGCTTGGTTACTATCAAGTACAAGGTACTGTTTTATTATTATAGAAAACGAAATCATTTTTAAAAACTAGAATAATTTGCTTTATTTGCAGCTTTCTGGATAACCGGTTCTGGATAAGGATCCATACCTGTAAATAGTTTTTCATCTTCAGTAACATACTACCTTAACGTAGGGGTGGTTCACCTTTGAGTTAACATTTAATATGTTATAGAATGGCTCATTCTAAGCAACTTTTCAATTGGTCTTCATTATTTCATTTCTATAGTTTTTTAATGATTTGCCTTTATCTTCTGACTCTTTCCAGATTTCAAATTGGGGACACTGACCCCATCTAGAAACAAATGCTCTGTAAGGCTACAAATGTATTGTAATTGCTACTTTTTATTACTCGTCTTTCTATTCAGAACTTCTCCTATTCATATTCCAGTCTCTTATTCAAATCAGTGCATAGTTGCTAGGGTAATTTGGACCCTAGCAACAAGATTGCTAAAATCACAAACTGGAGAGCTGCTGAATAAAAAGCTAAATAACTCAAAAAATTACAAATAATAAAAAATGAAAACCAACTGCAAATTGTCTCAGAATACTAAAAGTTAATTTAAAGGTGAACAACCCCTTTAAAGACCAACCTGTACTCTCCATGAGCATTTATAGTCTTGACACACTTTAAAAGTGTGGTTCGCCTAAGTTACCCTTATTCCTTATTCCTATTCATAGCAAATTGGTCTTCATAATTACATTTTTTTTTTATAGTTTTACAACTGTAATTCTTCTTGTTATTTATTATTCTTTATTGTTATCTATTCCTGTCCCTCTCTCATTTGTGCCACTGCCTGTTTGCTAAGGTGAATGAGATCCTAGCAACCAGATAGCTGCTGAAATGCCAAACTTGAGAGATACGGAGCAAAAATAAATTGAAAAAAAAACACAAAAAAATAAAAATGAAAACCATTTGCAAATTGTCTCAGAATATCAATGACTATGTCATACTAAAAGTTAATTTTAAGGTGAACAACCTCTTTAATAGTGTCTGCCTCACATGAATATGTCGTTATAATTATAGTTATATAGTAATATATATGGGAACCGCATTGCAACTTCTTCAGCAACAGTCCATGGAAAAACAAAAGACAAATCTAGTCCTCAACAAAGAGAAACAAATTCTACCAATGAAACAACACTTCACTCACACTCTCACCATTGGTTGAATTAGCACATGTTTATACATGTTAGCAGTAACGCCACGTCAAGGCTTCAACCCTGTTACTGGCACGCCGGGTGTAACGCCTCACACAAGACAAGAAAAACGTGACAAACAAAGACAACAAACAAGGCTTAAACTGCACGTGTCTATGACGTCCCACCCTTTGCTCATTTAACAACAAAACTTCCAGGACAAGGTAAAAAACCCCATCTGAAGTGGGGGCCAATTTGCCTCAGACAGGGGAAAAACCCTTACCCCAGATAAACTACAAAACTATAAAACTATATAAATAACTAACAGGGTATGGGATCTATAGACATGATGTGCAGGAAGACAAAGCAGTATGAGATCTTATCATCTACTTGCCTTCTGTTACACCCTTATCCTTTCATATCTCACGTTCACTCACACAATCACACACCATTCACATCACATAAAGATACCTACCTGTATACTTACCTCTCATACCCAGATGAGTGACTGCCCCTCATGATCGTAGGCCTGATGTTACCCGGCAGTCTCATACCCAGGAAGATGGAATCCCAGGTAGAGGTGGAGCCGATAGTTAAACAGGAATTGCAAGAGATGATCTGGCCTTTATGCAGCAGGTGGAAGCCCATAGCTATGTCCACTGTCCCTTAATGTTATATACCTGTGCTTGATGCAATAACATGCTGTTATTATTGGCTGGATTACACGCCTATACATTCTTACGTCAGCCAGGTGGAACTTTTAAATGAGAAGCCGGGTACGGTGTTACTGTCCCCTGATGTTCCTTCATCCTCCTGGTACTCGAGGAATGACAGCTTCTCTCCATAAGGCTGGAATAGATCAGGTGATGGCTGCATTAAAAGGAAAAAAATTATTTTAATTAACATGATGGAGGGTTTTGATTCTGTAAAGATAGTAGTTTGTGTTTCAGTTCGCCATATATTTCATATCACTATACAATAAAGATTCAATTGGCAGAATACTTTTGTAGAAGGAAGTGCTATATTGCTTACAGAGACATATTTCATAGATACCAGTGCTACAACACCCCTAGTGGTCATGAATATTCAGAGTTTTTTCTTTTATATGTAAAACTTCATTCATTGGATGGGAAGTTGCTGAGCTGATTTTTTACAGATTCAGTAGAATCTAGAAGGTTCGAATATTTTAATCATCTCATTACATGTACCCACAGAGCATCCTTTCTGCCTTATGTGTATAGGTTTTCCTATAGGTTTAAATAAAAGTTCAACAAACTAAACCCACTGCTTCCTGATTACACTAGTCAATGCTATTCACCCAGGTCTATAATCATTTGTGATTATTATTCTCCTGTCATATACTTACTGTTCTCAGCTGGTAGGGGGGTTGTGCTCCTTTCTCCTCCAGCACCACCCAATCGATGGTTTTGTAGAACGGGTGGCACCTGATGTTTCCACGAACACCAAGGCGTTGTTTCTGATCCTTTTCTAGTAGCTAAAGGATGAATGGATAATCAATTGAATCCCAGCAATTGAGCAGAAATGGAGCAGAAATGTAGTTGTGAACATGGCAATACTTCTATCCCTCTGTCGCTAACCACCTGTCCTAGAAGATGTTTTAGATCTTCATCCAGCTCATCCGGTATCTTCGGTTCATGGACTTTTACGGAACTAATGAGCTCCGTGATGACTCCACTGTTGTTGAAAGGTGACTTGCCAGTGGCCATTTTGCAGATGGTGATGCCAAATGACCACCAGTCAACTGCTGCATTATATGGTTTTCTGTTCAGAATCTTAAAAAGAAAAAGAAAATCACTTATCAAGTTGCAAAATGGCACCTTCTAAGAATGTCTACTGAGATAATATTAGCAACAAAGTTTAATGAATTCAGCTGGCCATTGAGTGTATGTAGTGCAGTGAATTATGTGTGTGACCAGTTGGTTTCTCTAGCTTGGATCAAATCTGCCACATTTGCTAGAACCCTGTAAGTGTTGTATGAGCATAACTCAGCCACAAGTAAAATAAACTGTGTTAGCACATATGGATGATGCCTGGCACACTGTTAGTGGCAGTAAGCTTTATGTAAAGCTGAGCAAGTAATAGAAATGTTTGTCATGGGGAATATTAGGTACCCATACAATATAGTTAGTCTTGGTATTTTGATTTGCTATTGCATGGCTATTTCATTTGTCTGTAATAATTATAGTCTATGAGTGTGAATGCTTATATAGTGAATAAAGTACCCCCTCTTGTAAAATATAAGGATATTATAAGTTACCGAGGAGTTTCATGACCATATAAAAACACGAGGCCGAAGGCCGAGTGTTTTTATACAGGTCATTGAACTCCGAGGTAACTTCTAATATCTTCATATTTTGCAACTGGGGGTACTTTATTTATTATAATACACAAGTTTTAGGGAGTCATGTGACAGAAATGACATCAGAACTCACCGTTTATAACTGATGACATCAGAACTCACCGTTTATAAGGATATAATTTACAAGATATTCATGGCTTTTGTGTATTATATGAAGGTATATTCCAAGATAAGAAGTACCCATATAAGTACCCATATAAGTATGAATGTGGCTGTTAAAGGACACATAAAGGCTAATACACTGTGGGGTTGCATATGTTAGGCACTCTCTATTGTATTCATTCGTAACTTTTAACGAATGGTGCTCCTATTCCTATAAAATTATTGCTTTTATTGTAAATAAACTGTATATCTCACCTCCGGGGCCATGTATTCTATGGTTCCATCCCAGCCAGTTATTGGTCGTCATCAAAGATGCTCTGCTTTGCCAAGCCGAAGTCACAGATTTTAATGTGTCCTTGATGGTCCAATAGAACATTCATGGGTTTGATGTCTCTGTAAGATAAAAGAAGTTACAAAATATGAAGGCTTCGGATTTGCAGAGCAACCCATGGGCTGATTTTCAATAAGGCTTGGGGAGGCTAAGCTTTCCCAAACCTGCCTGACAAAGAACTAAGAAGGATAATTGTTGCACTGTTTCGCTGTCCCATCTGTAACAGTTCCTGTGTAGTGGGACTGTTACTGCAGTGCCTGGCTACTTTAAGCTTCCGTGACCGCGCAGTTCAAGTATATTCTAATGCCTGCTGCAGTTTTGGTGTTGGTACCTTTAATTTAAGTCCCGGTACAGCTTCAGGGAATCTGATTGTCTGAAGGGTGAACACTAACCCTCCCTCTAGCCAATCCCGTTCCTGCTTCCTTGATTGGGACTTTTGAGGCAAAAAGGAGCTGCACTGAAGTGACCCTGTAACTCACCCTGCCCCCCCAATGGGTCTGACACCTATGACTGCAGCAGCAGGTCAGTAAGGGTTTGTTTTGTGGAAAGAAAGCATAAGGGTGACAGTAACATTGTGGGACAGAGTAGATATGGACAATTAAAGAGGGCAAAAACCAGAAAAATGGAAGTGGAAGAACAGAGGATCAAAGAAAGTTATGGAGCGTGGGAAAAGAAATGGGAATATACAGAAATAGGTATATGTTGAAAAGCTGGAATTGAGGGAAGTTGAATGATAAAAGGCGGCTGATAGACAAGCAGGTGTGAGAAGACTTCCATGGATGTGAAAAAGTAAGAGAAGAAGGGAAAGTTGAGGAAAGCAGAAGTGAAGACATGGAAATAAGAGTGAAATAACAGAAAAGAAGAGAGCACTGAGAAATTTAATGTGAGGAGGGTTTTCCATATTCTTTCGTACAGCTATAAATTACATTGTTGCGGACCTGTAATTCATATGGATTCATGCCTCGCAGTGCCCATGTTGGTCACCTGTACCTTAATTTTATTCTAACAGCACTGCACTGTGATTGTGTGCTTGGGTACCAGTACAGTGCTGTTAATCACTGAATATGCCTGGGGTGCCATTATCCACTACCTTTCACTTATAACAAACTTGTGTTGCCAGTATTCACGGCTTCTCTGTATACAATCTTCTTAGGGTGTCACTATCAACTGCTTCCATAATTAACATTGCCAAGGCTGGAATAACAATATTCTAGGAAATGCCAAAGGGACTGTTGTAAACACTGTGCTTTATGGGCTTTTAGGATGCTGCCTAGGCCTCAGAGAACATTGGTCTATGGTAAATCTTTGATCACACATGGGCAGTACCCACTGATTTTCTCATTTTATAATATAAAGTATGTACAATTCCAGTGCCCACTGCTTTTCACTAAAATGTGTTCGGTGTGCAGGATCCACTACCCACAATGTATAATGTAATGTAAAAGCTTTAATATTACTGTGTATTTAAAGTAGACATGTCACCCAGACATAAAAATCTGTATAATAAAAGTCCTTTTCAAATTAAGCAAGAAATCCAAATTCCTTTTTTTTTTAAGAATTCATAGCTGTTGTAAACTCATTTAATCTCGGCTGTCAATAAAATACTACCTGCCCCTCCTCTAGGCCTTAGGCATAGAGTACGTTATAGGTATAACATACTGTTATTAGGGGTTCCTTGCACATTGGGAGACATAGACAGTATGGCTTCAAATGGGGTCTGAGGATAAGTCTCCCTTTATACCAGCAGGTACTGTGATTATTTACAGAGCATCCATACATTCCCTATGCTGTTAGTTTATCAGCTTTCTTATACTTAACATTTCATTCTATTTGTCCAGTCTGTGTTCTAGATTTCAGAATCAGATTCTGAGCTGTTTAATTCATGACATTAATCCATTGACATTGCTTTTTGTGAGCATGGGATGTAATTTACTGCCATTTATTTGTTTGGTAGTTGCTATGAGCCCAACTTACTTCTCTTCTCTACTGTGTAAGGTTCATATCCAGTGAATAAGGGACACCCCACCCACTATACTCTAGTACCACAACTTTAAAATGTAGTTACCCCAGTATTGGATATGTATATATGGTATAAAATGTACATGTTCTTTGAGGCGTAAGTTGTCTAGCAAACTTTTCCCTTCTGCAATTGTCTGGGAAAAATATTGTGATGAATTCGTTACACCAAAAGGATATTTACCACATTATTCTAACAACAGTGTAAATACAATTTTAATTAAATATTCTTGTGCAAATAAGAGTGGTGAATGGAAGCAAACTTTAGTGAAAGCAGTAGTTATAGTTTAATTAAAGAAATTCTTTGGAAAAATAACAATTTCTATTAGAATATTGCCATTTACAGTATTTTGTTTGGACGGAAAAATCCACTTTTATAAATCAGCCACATGTTACATAACAAACAGTATTTGGTACAAACACAACTACACTGGTAAACTGGGTAAAAGTGCTGGGTGTGTAAAATGCGTCTAGGTGTGCAAAATGGGTGTGTAGGTGTGTCCCCATTGAATGGGCATGGTCAAAATCTTTTTTCTTGTTCAAATTTTCCAAATGTTGGGAGGTATGTGGAAAGTAATCCAGACTTTTTACAAAAGAAGATCACGGTCTAGGTTATCAAATAGTAGCTTCTCCTTCAATTTCTCTTACCTTGTCCTATATAGGAAACTGCGTGACTGCTTATGAAATGATATGATTATAACTCCATAACAGATATCTACAGAGTTCGCCATTTCTTACAGATGGTAACAGTTATTTCAGATAAAGTAGAGTTTTATTCCTTGGTCACTTGCAGTTTTTACCCTGTTTTCGTTAAAGGGCAGTCTTTCCATAGGCATTAATGTCACTGTGGTTTATTTCTAAAGTGTGTTGCAAATATTATAAATACAATATGTATATATCTATATATAAAGGTACCAGCATGCACACGCGAAGGGAGGCTGAAGGGTAGTTGCAGTGGGGGTCCGGGGGGGGGGGCTGTGTGGCAGGGGGCCCTCAGACAGCAGATATGTTGGGCTTATTCACAAAAAAAAAATGCAGATGCACATATGGCACACACTTCATTTTACCAGCAAGCACTGGAAGGGACACCATCCAGATGAAGCAGACACCCATGTGCACTTATTTTGACACATGAGCCCCAACTGTGCCAGGCAGTCCCATCACAACGGCAATTAGGAATTATGACAAAATGTTGCATTGTGAGTAAAACAAGTTGCCACTTGTATTTGAAAGTGCACTTTCTGATCATAAAAGACCCCTTACATCTCTGTATTATTCTCTGTAGAACATATATTTATGCTTATGACGGCCCAGTGTGGTGTAGTGTGTCTAATAACTCAAGAACAGACAAAAATATATTATCCCAATGATGAACGCCAGGATTCGGCCTTTTTCAGCAGGATTCAGATTTGGCCAAATCCATAAGCCCGGCTGAACTGAATCCAAACCCTACAAAATGCAAAACATTTGCTGTATGCACATCATCATTTTCAGCCTGTGCACCATCATTTTCCACCAGCCGCAAGGGTTCAGATTCTGTTTGATTTTTGGCCGAAGAATTCGGTTACATCCAGAGAAGCAGGGTTCGGTACATTCCTACATTAAACCAATATTCAAACACAACCAACAAATTATTTATCACCCCCTATCTTGGAAGGTAATTCCATAACATGAGATTACAGGAACTGAACCTCTTCCTGATGATACTGAAATCTCCTTTCCCCCAGTCTCAGTGGATGGCGTCTTGTCATCTAAACCATTCTAGAGTTTGTGGAGCAAATCTTTTTTATTAACTTTGCTTATCTGTATACAGGAAACTTCAAAAGAGGCTGGCACAAGCCTGGAACCCACGAGGTAGTAAAGTCGGAGTCAGATAGTATCTGTATACAAGTAGATCAAGTCATTTTTAAAGGAGAACCCCCTTTATAATAAAAAACCCTGCCCTCCATAGTCCCCCCCTGCTCCCCCCGCACAGGAGTTAATACAAGTTAATACCCCTTAGCTGGTAATTACCCCTTGTTACCCCCTTGTAGAAAGGGGGTTTCATTCTCCTTTAAGGCAGTGGTTTCCAAAATGGGCTGACCCCCTGAGAAGGTGCAGAGTAGTTACCCAGAGTACCCAGACTGAAGACTGGTTAGGGTGAGGTATAGGGAGCACGTCTGTTTACGCTACAAGGCACCATTAGGCTGTGGTTTGGGGTGAACACTTGTTTCCTCCCCTAGATATTTTTGGAACTGTAACTAAATGGCTCATATAACAATGTTTTCATATATCTGTAACCCTGTAAGAGGTAAGAGAGGTCCGGGCTAAATATTGGACATCAAAAGGGGACTTGAACCAAAATAGTCCAACAACCATCACTTTTTTATGTTTGACTTCTTCAAGATCTCTACATATTCATTAAGAAAGAAACAGGGAGATATATAGATGAGACTAAATCAAGGATGAACCTGCAGTCAAAAAACAATTTTATCCATAACAGCACAGTTATAAACCATAAAAACAAACTGCATAATTTAAAGCATTGTTTAAAAGTAAATATGATTATAAAAAAAATATAATGAGAATTTGCTTTAAGCTGAGAACGTCTGCACCCTTTATGATACCCAGCCCTAAATACATTTTACTTCCACCTGTTTATGGGTTCAGAAGAGACAGTGAAACAACAGCCACTCTATTCATGTATTAGCCTATCAAAATCAATCATTGTAAAAAATTGGGTAATATTGTTGAAAAAATTCCATGTAATTTATCTTTTTAATTTATTTTTTTTTGCTGAAGAGGAGTGTGTTCTGTTTTTTTATATTTTAGTTGAACAAAAAATCCTGGAAGGAAGTTGGGTCTCATTGACGAACAATGGGCAAAGTCCTTACTGCAAAACCCCTGTAGTTGGGATTTAAAATTCTACAGGCTACTTATTGAATGACAATCAGCAGCAGAAAGAGCCAGCAAAATATTGTCCTGTATTAAGGGATATATATCCACTGAAGGAGGAAGTTTTCCCCTCTACAAATAATGCTAAGGCCATACCTAGAATATGCAGTGCAGTTTTGGTGATCGCTATTTGAAGGGATTGTTCACCTTTAACTTTTAGTATGACATAGACATTGCTATCCTGGGACCATTTGCAGCCATTTTAAATGTTTTATTTTATTGTGGGTTTTCAGTTATATAGGGGCTTTTTTTCCAGCAGCTCTCAGGTTTGGAATTTCAGCACCTAGTTGCTAGGGTATCATTTACCTTAGCAACTGGGCAGTGGTATGAATTAGAGACAGGTATATGCATAGAAGAGGGACTGAACAGAAAGATAAGAAATAAAAGTAACAAAAATAATAACATTAAAATCTCATTTTTACTTTCTTTAATGAAAAAGAAACCTATCTCCAATATACTGTACAGGTATGGGACCTGTTATCTAGAATGCTCGGGACCTGGGGTTTTCCGGATAACAGATCTTTCCGTAATTTGGGTCTTCATGCCTTAAGTCTACTAGAAATTCATTTAAACATTAAATAAACCCAGTAGGCTGGTTTTTCTTCCAATAATAATTAATTAGGAAATAATTTTTAAAAATTTGGATTATTTGGATAAAATGGAGTTTATGGGAAACAGCCATTCCGTAATTCGGAGCTTTCTGGATATCGGGATTCCAGATAAGGGATCCTATACCTGTACTTTTATTAAAAAATGTGTAAAGTTTTTATAAGAAACCTGCAGTGAAATTCCTCCTTTGTTTTACTTGCTCTGACTGCTGAGGATAGGAAACTTCAGACGGTCCCTAACTGCTCTACAGGGAAATGATCATACTTTCAAATGGCAGGGGCATCCCCTGTCTTACTTCCTAGAATTTGAGCAACTTTGTTTGTCTCCCTATAAAGCAGCCGAGGATTGTGTAGAGATTTGTATTCACAGACCCAGTGCAGTCTGTATATTCTGATTATTAATCAATCTTGCTGTATCGGCTTCTATGGCAGATATTATTTTACTTGTGATGTTTTAATAATTTATGACGATCTCTAAGCTTAACCTCCAAACTGAAGCCCAGACCACACTGAGCATGTGCGTAGTCTTGGTCTTGCAAAGATGTTTAACAAAGTTACAAGATGACAGCCCCCTGCGGCCAACTTTGAAAGCATAAATCATTTGTTTTATTAGGCTTCTGGTGCAGTGAGTTCATGTTTATGTTTAGTATACAAAATACAGCATTTCTAGCATTATTCTATTTTAGATTTTCATTAACCTTTAAAAGTAAACCACCCTTTTAAAAGAAACAATATAGAGATAAGACCCACAGACTGCTGTTGGTAAATGGCATTACACTACACTAAATCCAACTTGATACCTGGACTTATCCAGCTTTCAAATACAATTACATTTACAAATATCTATAAAACTATAGAAAAGGGCTGAATTCATTTGCATTGAATTTTTTTTCTGTAAATTACATTTTCTTTCACTGTGCAAAAAATTCTCTTTTTGAGTAGATACCTTCTTTCTTCTATGGCCGCAAGCCAAACAGCAAAATGGCTGTTTAATAGTAATGAGAATTTTTTTTTGTCAGGTATAGAATTGCAACGAAATTCTGCATGTCGCCATTGTGAAACCACTGCAAAATTTGACCATAAAAAAGCCCATAGACTCCAATGTAGTCTGCACAGATAAATTTGCGTTGCGATGTTGCCATGGAAAAAGTCACCACGATAAAACGCTCAGTGACTTCAATGTGTTTTGCGAATGTTCTTTGTTTTGCAAATTATTAAATGAAGTGAAACAGGACAGACTTTTCAATAAAAAGTGTTAAATTGAAAACAAGGAGGAATTGAGGGGTCAAAGGTGTGTATTTTATATAGCGAATAATGTAATAATATAGGGATATTATAAGTCATTGAGGAGTTCCGTGGTCATATAAACGCGCAAGTTCCATGAACTGCTTTTATACAGGAACTTCGAGATAACTTCTAATATCCTCCTATTCTACAATAGGGGGTACGTTATTTATTATAATACACAAGCTTTCGAGCGTCAGGTGACAGAAATGACATCTCTAAGCACCGTTTAGCCATTTAGGCCCCTTTAACCATTTATATGCCAGACACAGAAGATGTGATCAGCAACAAGCACTGCCTAGCAGTTTATTTTGCTATTTGGGAATACAGAACAGAAAATCTATGGATTCTGATACAGATGTAGATCTATGGAGCTAAAAGGAGCTTGTATGCTTCCTCTATATCTGTGTCGATTTCCTTTTCTATACTTCAGGGTCCTCCCACCAGGGTTGGACTGGGCCTGTGGGATACTGGAAAAAGACAGTTGGGTCCCGGCCCTCGTTGGCTCTGCCGACCAAGACCCGATCCCCGCTGCCCGACCTTCCCGCAGCAAAAGTAACATCAAGGTGCATGCATGTGGGGGAGGGCCTGGGGTGGGTAAGTGGTATGATGGTAGGGGTCCCAGAGTGGGTTTCGGGGCTCCTGGGGTAGCAGCCCTTGTGGGCCTCGCACACCCAAGTCTGACCCCGCCTCCCACACTCCTGTAGCATATAGGTAGGCTGACTGCCTTTTAAAGGGCGTGTAAAGGCAAAAAAAATTCTTTAATGAAAAAGAAACCTATATCCAATATACTTTAATTAAAAAATGTGTACCGTTTTTATAAGAAACCGGACTGTATGCAGTGAAATTCTCCCTTCATTTACTGCTGTGGATAGGAATTGTCAGATGGTCCCTAACTACTGAACAGGGAAACAATCATACTTATGAACAGCAGGGGGAGCCCCCGCCTTACTTACCAGCCATGCAGAACTCAAGCAGCTTTGTTTATGACAATCCCTAAGCAGCCCAGACCACACTGAGCATGTGCTCAGTCTTAGTCTTGCAAAGATGTTTAACAAAGTTACAAGATGGTGACCCCCTGTAGCCAACTTTGAAAGCATAAATCATTTGTTTGATTAGGCTTGTGGTGCAGTAAGTTCATGTTTATATTTAGTATACAAAATACAGCATTTCTATCCTTATTCTATTTTAGACTTTACATGCCCTTTAATTATATTGACCTAACTGTATGTGTTGTGCGTAGATGTAAATGGGACCTTCAATTGTTAACTCCACTGGGGTAGGGACAGATGAGAATGATGTATAATCACTGTAAGGTGCTGCAGAACATGTCAGTGGTATATAAATGAAGGATAATAATAATAACAGTGTATGATGACTTGATCATTGTGCCTGGAACAGTGTTTATGGAAGCCCAACTTACAATGTCAGCTTACCAGGGTTCCTACCATCCTAAAACTTCCCATATGTTCCATTTTAATGGGGTTTATGTAATAAAAGGCAGTAAGTTTGCCCAGGTACAGTAATTCATAGGAACTAATCAGCAGGCAGCCTGCACTGGCCTGCTTGCTGCTGTTTATTACATATGAAGGTAAGTGCCATACATAAAGAACTTAGAGTGATAGAGTGTCAGAACCTTAGGTTCTGTCTTTCCAGGTTCTTGTTTGTTCTATGCTTAGTAACTGGTCCTGCTTGAGGCCACCTTGGGTGTCACTGAAGGATGTAAGCATTTATATGATAAAGGGGAGTTTTTTTAACTGCAGAGTGAAAAATGAGGACCCTTGGCCCTCTAGTAAGAGAATTAAAGCCCCTCTCCTGTTTGACACGAGTACTGAACTTTTATTTTATTTTAAAATTGTTAAAAAAGGAAGCAAAGTACGTTTCAGAGAAGATTATTTTGGTGTATAACAGCAAAATCAGCACGCCTTGTTTCTGCCTTTATATCGCCTTTCAGAATGTTATGAAGTTGTTTGACTGAATGTATTATCACAATTACTGGGCTAAATAATGTTTTTTTGCATTTAAAATACTTTTTTTTAGATAAAACTCAGAACCCTGTGATCTTAGCACTCTGTTAGACAGTGAGTACAGGTAGAGTACATGTCTGGACTGAGATTCAAAATAGGCCCTGGTATTCCAAGTACCCAGAGGCGCAAACAGCCCCCCACAGGCCCAATAAATAGTCACTGTCTGGCATTTGCCAGAATCTACAGATTGCCAGTCTGGGCCTGGTTGAGAAATAGCCATAAAGCATGACAGAACTGCTGCAAAGTAAAAGAATGGAACCAAACCTACTTTCTATATAAGAACATAAGTCACTTTAGCAGGGTCGGACTGGATTGGCGGGACACTGGGAAAAAACCCGGTGTCCCTGGCTCGCGTTGGCCCTGCCGGCTCGGCACCCTGTCCAAGTCTGCTGTTCCTGCCGCAGACCTCCCTTCTTCAGGCTGGTTGCGGCAAAAATGCAGGTGCCAGAGCATGCCAGCGGCAGAGGATGCGGGTTCTGAAGGTGGGTTGCAGCAGGGGTATGGGGACGGAGGGGGACCATGAGAAAGCAACCCCAATGGGCCCTCCAGTCCGATCCTGAACTTTAGTAGAAATTAAGCAATTAATATTTTCTCAACTCCTTTACTTTCACATTTCAGACTGTTTTCCATTAGAATTATAAACGATTTTTATTGCTGTTTAGGAAAGAAACTGTGGGTATGGTTATACATAAGGGGCATATACTGTAGGTATAGCATATATAATTTACAAATCTACATACATTCTGATGTAATTATGGCAAATTATGGCTGAGCCTGTGTGTTTATTCAACAAGGCACCTCTGAATGTTGAAAATGGCATTTTATCATATCATGCAGTCCATGTATGCAAATTACACCCAAAATCATCATTTAAAAAAACAACATTTATGGAGACCTGGAACCTGCTGTAAGTGATCCACCTGGAGTCATTTCATCAGATGCACAAGCTACTGTGTTTTAAGCATCTCCCCTATATAGAAATCAGAAAATGGCCAAACTCTGGGGAAAGACACATTTCATGTAATTAGTCCCCACTAGTGCCTTGTTATGTAATACAGATAGTACCATGGTGCTGTTAAAATATTTACACATAAAAGGAGCAATTTTGATATATGCCAGCAGATGCAACAGTGACATCACCTAACCCCAACATCTGCTTTAATACGCCAACCATATCCGTCCATGATGTCACAATAATACAAGGTGGTTAAATTGTGGCCCATGAATATGCAGGGGGATTGAGTGATCGGGCTGGGGAGAAGGGGGGGGGGTAGTGGGGATGAGGCCAATCCAATTTGAGAACAGCAGAGAAAGCTTCCCTTGCAGCAGGGACTCATGCATCAAACTTCAATTTTCCGGACGATTGAATTAGTGATTTTTTTTTCCTCCTGAACTAAAATACACTTAAGTCTTTGGGATTAATTACTACGTTCTGGTCCCTCAGACTGTAGTATTAGTTATCGTTGCCACGTTTGACATCCTCACTGACACCTCATAAAATAAAGAACTGAATTCCACTGGCTCGACCCGCAGAGGCCCGGCGAGATGGCTCCGAGGGGGCGATGCTCGGGAGTCATGTGGTCAGCGCACTGGCTCTGAAATGTCTCGATCACTGACAGATCCCATTAGAGGAACGGGCAGCGTGGGGGTGCTGCAGGGTTCCCCTTTATTAAAGGCAAAGTAAATTACCCCATATGGGATCAGGACCGGTTTAGGGTTATAGGGCTGAGAGAGCATTTTGCCTGGGTCCCTCATCATCGCAGGAGAGTGTTGTTAAATTACTATAGTACATATTACATTAATATATGAACAAAGACCATGATTTAGTGTAGCCATATTATCTTTAGCAGATAGTGGAACAACAACTGATGGTTGGCTGCACATTCCAAAATTCATGAATACAGACCAGTAGGGCCCCCCACGTTTTCCATGTACACCCATTTCTATAAAAGACCATAAACATGAGAACAGCAAATATATACTGTCCTATTTACCCTGTGCGAACATGGTACATGCCAAAGGCAGAAAGTAGCAGTTACCATGTGTTAATTCCACACTGCTGAAAGACAGCACAT